>NW_027590188.1:800000-811608 GCF_964213995.1 Mustelus asterias
GTGTTTGATGGGGACAGTGTAGAGGGAGCTTTACTCTGTATCTAACCCCGTGCTGTATCTATCCTGGGAGTGTTTGATGGGGGACAGTGTAGAGGGAGATTTACTCTGTATCTAACCGCGTGCTGTACCTGTCCTGGGAGTGTTTGATGGAGACAGTGCAGAGGGAGCTTTACTCTGTATCTAACCCCGTGCTGTACCTGTCCTGGGAGTGTTTGATGGGGACAGTGTAGAGGGAGCTTTACTCTGTATCTAACCCCGTGCTGTATCTATCCTGGGAGTGTTTGATGGGGGACAGTGTGGAGGGAGCTTTACTCTGTATCTAACCCCGTGCTGTACCTGTCCTGGGAGTGTTTGCTGGGGGACAGAGTAGAGGGAGCTTTACTCTGTATCTAACCCCATGCTGTCCCTGTCCTGGGAGTGTTTGATGGGGACAGTGTAGAGGAAGCTTTACTCTGTATCTCACCCCGTGCTGTACCTGTCCTAGGAGTATTTGATGGGGACAGTGTGGAAGGAGATTTACTCTGTATCTAACCCCGTACTGTACCTGTCCTTGGAGTGTTTGATGGGGACAGTGGAGAGGGAGCTTTACTCTGTATCAAACCCCGTACTGGACCTGTCCTGGGAGTGTTTGATGGGGACAGTGTAGAGGGAGCTTTACTCTGTATCTAACCCCGTGCTGTAACTGTCCTGAGAGTGTTTGATGGGGGACAGAGTAGAGGGAGCTTTACTCTGTATCTAACCCCGTGCTGTACCTGTCCTGGGAGTGTTTGATGGGGACACTGTAGAGGGAGCTTTACTCTGTATCTAACCCCGTGCTGTACCTGTCCTGGGAGTGTTTGATGGGGACAGTGTAGAGGGAGCTTTACTCTGAATATAACCCCGTGCTGTACCTGTCCTGGGAGTGTTTGATGGGGGACAGTGTAGAGGGAGCTTTACTCTGTATCTAACCCCGTGCTGTATCTATCCTGGGAGTGTTTGATGGGGGACAGTGTAGAGGGAGATTTACTCTGTATCTAACCGCGTGCTGTACCTGTCCTGGGAGTGTTTGATGGAGACAGTGCAGAGGGAGCTTTACTCTGTATCTAACCCCGTGCTGTACCTGTCCTGGGAGTGTTTGATGGGGACAGTGTAGAGGGAGCTTTACTCTGTATCTAACCCCGTGCTGTATCTATCCTGGGAGTGTTTGATGGGGGACAGTGTGGAGGGAGCTTTACTCTGTATCTAACCCCCTGCTGTACCTGTCCTGGGAGTGTTTGCTGGGGGACAGAGTAGAGGGAGCTTTACTCTGTATCTAACCCCATGCTGTCCCTGTCCTGGGAGTGTTTGATGGGGACAGTGTAGAGGAAGCTTTACTCTGTATCTCACCCCGTGCTGTACCTGTCCAAGGAGTATTTGATGGGGACAGTGTGGAAGGAGATTTACTCTGTATCTAACCCCGTACTGTACCTGTCCTTGGAGTGTTTGATGGGGACAGTGGAGAGGGAGCTTTACTCTGTATCAAACCCCGTACTGGACCTGTCCTGGGAGTGTTTGATGGGGACAGTGTAGAGGGAGCTTTACTCTGTATCTAACCCCGTGCTGTATCTGTCCTGAGAGTGTTTGATGGGGGACAGAGTAGAGGGAGCTTTACTCTGTATCTAACCCCGTGCTGTACCTGTCCTGGGAGTGTTTGATGGGGACACTGTAGAGGGAGCTTTACTCTGTATCTAACCCCATGCAGTACCTGTCCTGGGAGTGTTTGATGGGGACAGTGTAGAGGGAGCTTTACTCTGTATCTAACCCCGTGCTGTATCTATCCTGGGAGTGTTTGATGGGGGACAGTGTAGAGGGAGATTTACTCTGTATCTAACCCCATGCTGTGCCTGTCCTGGGAGTGTTTGATAGGGACAGTGTAGAGGGAGCTTTACTCTGTATCTAACCCCGTGCTGTACCTGTCCTGGGAGTGTTTGCTGGGGGACAGAGTAGAGGGAGCTTTACTCTGTATCTAACCCCATGCTGTCCCTGTCCTGGGAGTGTTTGATGGGGACAGTGTAGAGGAAGCTTTACTCTGTATCTCACCCCGTGCTGTACCTGTCCTAGGAGTATTTGATGGGGACAGTGTGGAGGGAGATTTACTCTGTATCTAACCCCGTACTGTACCTATCCTTGGAGTGTTTGATGGGGACAGTGGAGAGGGAGCTTTACTCTGTATCAAACCCCGTACTGTACCTGCCCTGGGAGCGTTTGATGGGGACAGTGTAGAGGGAGCTTTACTCTGTATCTAACCCCGTGCTGTATCTGTCCTGGGAGTGTTTGATGGGGACAGTGTAGAGGGAGCTTTACTCTGTATCTAACCCCGTGCTGTACCTGTCCTGGGAGTGTTTGATGTGGACAGTGCAGAGGGAGCTTTACTCTGTATCTAACCCCGTGCTGTACCTGTCCTGGGAGTGTTTGATGGGGACAGTGTAGAGGGAGCTTTACTCTGAATATAACCCCGTGCTGTACCTGTCCTGGGAGTGTTTGATGGGGACAGTGGAGAGGGAGCATTACTCTGTATCTAACCCCGTGCTGTATCTATCCTGGGAATGTTTGATGGGGACAGTGTAGAGGGAGCTTTACTCTGTATCTAACCCCGTGCTGTCCCTGTCCTGGGAGTGTTTGATGGGGACAGTGTCGAGGGGGAGTTACTTTGTATCTAACCCCATGCTGTGCCTGTCCTGGGAGTGTTTGATGGGGACAGTGTAGAGGGAGCTTTACTCTGTATCTAACCCCGTGCTGTATCTATCCTGGGAGTGTTTGATGGGGGACAGTGTAGAGGGAGATTTACTCTGTATCTAACCGCGTGCTGTACCTGTCCTGGGAGTGTTTGATGGAGACAGTGCAGAGGGAGCTTTACTCTGTATCTAACCCCGTGCTGTACCTGTCCTGGGAGTGTTTGATGGGGACAGTGTAGAGGGAGCTTTACTCTGTATCTAACCCCGTGCTGTATCTATCCTGGGAGTGTTTGATAGGGACAGTGTAGAGGGAGCTTTACTCTGTATCTAACCCCGTGCTGTACCTGTCCTGGGAGTGTTTGCTGGGGGACAGAGTAGAGGGAGCTTTACTCTGTATCTAACCCCATGCTGTCCCTGTCCTGGGAGTGTTTGATGGGGACAGTGTAGAGGAAGCTTTACTCTGTATCTCACCCGTGCTGTACCTGTCCTAGGAGTATTTGATGGGGACAGTGTGGAAGGAGATTTACTCTGTATCTAACCCCGTGCTGTACCTGTCCTGGGAGTGTTTGATGGGGACAGTGGAGAGGGAGCTTTACTCTGAATCTAACCCCGTGCTGTACCTGTCCTGGGAGTGTTTGATGGGGACAGTGTAGAGGGAGCTTTACTCTGAATCTAACCCCGTGCTGTACCTGTCCTGAGTTGTTCTCCCTGGAAAGACGGAGAATGAGGGGAGATCTAATAGAGGTATACAAGATTATGAAGGGGATAGATAGGGTGAACAGTGGGAAGCTTTTTCCCAGGTCGGAGGTGACGATCACGAGGGGTCACGGGCTCAAGGTGAGAGGGGCGAAGTATAACTCAGATATTAGAGGGATGTTTTTTACACAGAGGGTGGTGGGGCCTGGAATGCGCTGCCAAGTAGGGTGGTGGAGGCAGGCACGCTGACATCGTTTAAGACTGACCTGGATAGTCACATGAGCAGCCTGGGAATGGAGGGATACAAACGATTGGTCTAGTTGGACCAAGGAGCGGCACAGGCTTGGAGGGCCGAAGGGCCTGTTTCCTGTGCTATACTGTTCTTTGTTCTTTGTACCTGTCCTGGGAGTGTTTGATGGGGACAGTGTAGAGGGAGCTTTACTCTGTATCTAACCCCGTGCTGTACCTGTACTGGGAAAGTTTGATGGGATACAGTGTGGAGGGAACTTTACTCTGTATCTAACCCCGTGCTGTACCTGTCCTGAGAGTGTTTGATGGGGGACAGTGTAGAGGGAGCTTTACTCTGTATCTAACCCCATGCTGTACCTGTCCTGGGAGTGTTTGATGGGGACAGTGTAGAGGGAGCTTTACTCTGTATCTAACCCCATGCTGTACCTGTCCTGGGAGTGTTTGATGGGGGACAGAGTAGAGGGAGCTTTACTCTGTATCTAACCCCATGCTGTACCTGTCCTGGGAGTGTTTGATGGGGACAGTGTAGAGGGAGCTTTACTCTGTATCTAACCCCATGCTGTACCTGTCCTGGGAGTGTTTGATGGGGGACAGAGTAGAGGGAGCTTTACTCTGTATCTAACCCCATGCTGTACCTGTCCTGGGAGTGTTTGATGGGGACAGTGTAGAGGGAGCTTTACTCTGTATCTAACCCCATGCTGTACCTGTCCTGGGAGTGTTTGATGGGGACAGTGTAGAGGGAGCTTTACTCTGTATCTAACCCCATGCTGTACCTGTCCTGGGAGTGTTTGATGGGGACAGTGTAGAGGGAGCTTTACTCTGCATCTAACCCCATGCTGTACCTGTCCTGGGAGTGTTTGATGGGGACAGTGCAGAGGGAGCTTTACTCTGTATCTAACCCCGTGCTGTACCTGTCCTGGGTGTGTTTGATGGGGGACAGAGTAGAGGGAGATTTACTCTGTATCTAACCCCGTGCTGTACCTGTACTGGGAAAGTTTGATGGGATACAGTGTGGAGGGAACTTTACTCTGTATCTAACCCCGTGCTGTACCTGTCCTGAGAGTGTTTGATGGGGGACAGTGTAGAGGGAGCTTTACTCTGTATCTAACCCCATGCTGTACCTGTCCTGGGAGTGTTTGATGGGGGACAGTGTAGAGGGAGCTTTACTCTGTATCTCACGCTGTGCTGTACTGTCCTGGGAGACTTTAATGGGGGACAGTGTCGAGGGAGCTTTAATCTGTATCGAAACCTGTGTTGTAACTGTACTTGGAATGTTTGATGGGGACAGTGTAGAGGGAGCTTTACTCTGTATCTCACCCTGTCCTATACCTGTACTGGGAGTGTTTGATGGGGACAATGTAGAGGGAGCTTTACTCTGTATCTAACCCCGTGCTGTACCTGTCCTGGGAATGTTTGATGGGGACAGTGTCGAGGGAGCTTTACTCTGTATCTAACCCCATGCTGTACCTGTCCTGGGAGTGTTTGATGGGTAGAGTGTAGAGGGTACTTTACTCTGTATCTCACCCCGTGCTGTACCTGTCCAGGGTGTGTTTGATGGGGGCAGTGTAATGGGATATTTACTGTGTTTCTAACTCTCTGCGGAACCCGGCTTGTGTCACTCTCTGTGTGGAGTCTGCATGTTCTTCCACCCGTGTCTGCGTGGCTTTCCTCCGGGTGCTCCGATTTCCTCCTGCAATGATGTTTCGCTGGATTGGCCATGCTAAAATGTCCCTTAGTGTCCAAAGATGTGCAGGTTAGGGGGATTGGCCATCCAACTTGCCCCTTAGTGTCCCATAGATGTGCAGGTTGGGTGGATTGGCCATGCTAAATTATCCCTTAGTGTCCCAAAGATGTGCGGGTTGCGTGGATTGGCCATGCTAAATTGCCCCTTCGTGTCCAAAGATGTGTAGGTTCGGTGGATTGGCCATGCTAAATTGTCCCTTCGTGTCCAAAGATGTGTAGGTTAGGTGGATTGGCCATGCTAAATTGTCCCTTAGTGTCCAAAGATGTGCAGGTTTGGTGGATTGGCCATCCAACTTGCCCCTGAGTGTCCGAAATGTGTAGGTTAGGTGGATTGGCCATGCTAAATTGTCCCTTAGTGTCCAAAGATGTGTCGGTTTGGTGGATTGGCCATGCTAAATTGTCCCTTCGTGTCCAAAGATGTGTAGGTTCGGTGGATTGGCCATGCTAAATTGTCCCTTAGTGTCCAAAGATGTGCAGGTTGGGTGGATTGGCCATGCTAAATTGTCCCTGAGTGTCCGAAATGTGTAGGTTAGGTGGATTGGCCATGCTAAATTGTCCCTTAGTGTCCAAAGATGTGCAGGTTGGGTGGATTGGCCATGCTAAATTGTCCCTGAGTGTCCGAAATGTGTAGGTTGGGTGGATTGGCCATGCTAAATTGTCCCTTCGTGTCCAAAGATGTGCAGGTTGGGTGGATTGGCCATGCTAAATTGTCCCTTCGTGTCCAAAGATGTGTAGGTTAGGTGGATTGGCCATGCTAAATTGTCTCTTAGTGTCCAAAGATGTGCAGGTTGGGTGGATTGGCCATGCTAAATTGTCCCTTCGTGTCCAAAGATGTGTAGGTTAGGTGGATTGGCCATGCTAAATTGTCCCTTAGTGTCCAAAGATGTGCAGGTTTGGTGGATTGGCCATCCAACTTGCCCCTGAGTGTCCGAAATGTGTAGGTTAGGTGGATTGGCCATGCTAAATTGTCCCTTAGTGTCCAAAGATGTGCAGGTTGGGTGGATTGGCCATGCTAAATTGTCCCTTCGTGTCCAAAGATGTGCAGGTTGGGTGGATTGGCCATGCTAAATTGTCCCTTCGTGTCCAAAGATGTGTAGGTTAGGTGGATTGGCCATGCTAAATTGTCCCTTAGTGTCCAAAGATGTGCAGGTTGGGTGGATTGGCCATGCTAAATTGTCCCTGAGTGTCCGAAATGTGTAGGTTAGGTGGATTGGCCATGCTAAATTGTCCCTTCGTGTCCCAAAGATGAGCAGGTTGGGTGGATTGGCCATGCTAAATTGTCCCTTCGTGTCCAAAGATGTGCAGGTTGGGTGGATTGGCCATGCTAAATTGTCCCTTCGTGTCCAAAGATGTGTAGGTTAGGTGGATTGGCCATGCTAAATTGTCTCTTAGTGTCCAAAGATGTGCAGGTTGGGTGGATTGGCCATGCTAAATTGTCCCTTAGTGTCCAAAGATGTGTAGGTTAGGTGGATTGGCCATGCTAAATTGTCCCTTCGTGTCCAAAGATGTGTAGGTTCGGTGGATTAGCCATGCTAAATTGTCCCTTAGTGTCCAAAGATGTGCAGGTTGGGTGGATTGGCCATGCTAAATTGTCCATTAGTGTCCAAAGATGTGCAGGTTGGGAGGATTGGCCATGCTAAATTGTCCCTTAGTGTCCAAAGATGTGCAGGTTGGGTGGATTGGCCATGCTAAATTGCCCCTTAGTGTCCAAAGATGTGTAGGTTGGGTGGATTGGCCATGCTAAATTGTCCCTTAGTGTCCAAAGATGTGCAGGTTGGGTGGATTGGCCATGCTAAATTGTTCCTTCGTGTCCAAAGATGTGCAGGTTGGGTGGATTGGCCATCCAACTTGCCCCTGAGTGTCCGAAATGTGTAGGTTAGGTGGATTGGCCATGCTAAATTGCCGCCTTCATGTCTGGGGGATTAGAAGGGTAAATATGTGGGGACACGGGAATAGGGCCTGGGTGGGATTGCAGTCTGTGGAGACTCGATCGGCCGAATGGCCTCCTTTTGCACTGTCGGGTTAATTCTGAGGCTGGTCATTAAGATGTGGGCGAGGGGTGCTGGTATCATGGAACCACTCGCAAACAGATCGGAGTGTATTGAACTCTGCGATGCCCGGATGTGTAGTATACCCTTTAATCTCGCGATACCTCGAAATCACCAGGACCGACCCAGGATTGGAAACAAACCACTGTCCCTTTTTTGTTTTTCTGTTTTGTCTTAGGTGTGGACCACTGACGTTTGAATGAGGAGCAAGGTTGGTAAAGGAAGAGGGGGGGATTCTTTCAACCCACCTCTGCACAAGGCGAGTGTTCAAGAAGCGACGCCCCCTTCCCCCCACCGCACCCCCTCCCTCGATGGTGGCCCGCATCTGGAACCAGAGGAAGAGACTGATTGAAGGACGGGAGGTGATTGGGAGGGGCGGGGGGGGGGGTCGCCGCCACCCACTGACCGGCAGACGTTTCGGACGCCAAGGGAGGGAGGGAATCGGCGGGCGCGCCGGTGTGGGAGGCAGACGGCGGCAATGGTGAAACTCAGCGCCACGCCCGAGTGCTGGAACAAGACGATCACCAACTGCACCGACTACGACAACCTCCACCGGGTCCTGTTGGCGGGCAACTGTGCCATCTTTGCGGTGGGCATGGGGCTGAACGTCACCGCCTTGGTCATCTTCGCCAGGTTCTTCAAGATGACCAACAACACGGTGGTCTACATGGTCAACCTGGCGACCTGCGACCTCCTCTTCGCCCTGGCGCTGCCCCTCCGGATCTACTACTACGCCGCCCACCACTGGCCGCTGGGTGACGTGCCCTGCCAGCTAGCGGGCTCCCTCTTCCAGATCAACCTCTACGGCAGCTGCCTCTTCCTGGCGTGCATCAACGTGGACCGCCTCCTGGCGCTGGTCTACCCGTTGCGCGCCCGGCACCTGCGGCGGCCCAAGGTGGCGCGCTGGGCCTGCGCTGCGGTCTGGCTGGTCATCTTGTTGGGCAGCGTGCCCGTGGCCCTTGCCCACGACACCAGCTGCTGCCGGGAGCGGAGCAGCGGACGGCTGGAGGTCAGGTGCTTCGAGAGCTTCTCCCAGGGCACCTGGGAGCGGGAACTGAAGCCCCTCGTCCTGATGCAATTTGCCCTGAGTTTCGTGCCCCCCCTGGGGGTGGTCCTCTACTGCTCGGGGCGAGTCCTCTACGAGCTGTGCCAGCTGCACTCGACGGAGGCGGCAGGCAAAAGGAGGAAGGCCATCCGCCTCCTGGTGGTCAACGCCACCATCTTTGTGGCCTGTTTTCTGCCCTACAATGTCATCCTGGTGGTCTACACCTTCCTCAAGACTGGGGGCAACGAGTTGGTGGTGGAACAGAGCCAGGCGCGGTTGGCGCTGCAGGTCTCCATGCTCCTGACCTCTGCCAACTGCTGCCTGGACCCCCTGGTCTACTACTTCAGTACTGAGGGATTCCGTAACACCTTCCGGGCCCATCGCTCGCCGCCCTCCCCCAAGACCAGCCAGCGCTGGATCAGCGCCAGGTCCAGGGCGGGCAAGAGCACCAAGGCCCGAAGGGCGGCCCCGCCCGCCGGCAGGGAGGGGGAGGCCGACACGCTCCGGCAGGGGCCGGAGGGGGCCGAGGGGGTGGGCAATGGCGCGCCAGGGGAGGCGGCCTTGGTGGCCATGCCGGGGTATGAGACGCCCGTGTGACGCCCAATCTCCGCGCTGGCCAACTCTTCCCTGGGCTGGTCGCCAATTCCAAAGCCGTTGACTCCCACTGTACACCATCCCAATCCCAACCCCTTTCCCATTCACTCCTACTCTCCACCATCCCAATCCCAACCCCTTTCCCATTCACTCCTACTCTACACCATCCCAATCCCAACCCCTTTCCCATTCACTCCTACTCTACACCATCCCAATCCCAACCCCTTTCCCATTCACTCCCACTCTACACAATCCCAATGGACCCAAACCCCTTCCCGTTCACTCCCACTGTACACCATCCCAATCCCAACACCTTCCCCATTCACTCCTACTCTACACCATCCCAATCCTGAACCCTCTTCCCGCTCACTCCCACTGTGCACAATCCCAATCTCAAACCCCTTCCTGTTCACTCCCACTCTACACAATCCCAATGGACCCAAACCCCTTCCCGTTCACTCCCACTGTACACAATCCCAATGGACCCAAACCCCTTCCCGTTCACTCCCACTGTACACAATCCCAATGGACCCAAACCCCTTCCCGTTCACTCCCACTGTACACCATCCCAATCCCAACCCCTTCCCCATTCACTCCTACTCTACACCATCCCAATCCTGAACCCTCTTCCCGCTCGCTCCCACTGTGCACAATCCCAATCTCAAACCCCTTCCTGTTCACTCCCACTCTACACAATCCCAATGGACCCAAACCCCTTCCCGTTCACTCCCACTGTGCACAATCCCAATCCCCTTCCCGTTCACTCCCACTGTACACAATCCCAAACCCCTTCCCGTTCACTCCCACTGTACACAATCCCAATCCCCTTCCCGTTCACTCCCACTGTACACAATCCCAATCCCCTTCCCGTTCACTCCCACTGTACACAATCCCAATCCCCTCCCCGTTCACTCCCACTGTACACAATCCCAATCCCCTTCCCGTTCACTCCCACTGTACACAATCCCAATCCCCTCCCCGTTCACTCCCACTGTACACAATCCCAATCCCCTTCCCGTTCACTCCCACTGCACACAATCCCAATCCCCTTCCCGTTCACTCCCACTGTACACAATCCCAATCCCCTTCCCGTTCACTCCCACTGTGCACAATCCCAATCCCCTTCCCGTTCACTCCCACTGTACACAATCCCAATCCCCTTCCCGTTCACTCCCACTGTACACAATCCCAATCCCCTTCCCGTTCACTCCCACTGTACACAATCCCAATCCCCTTCCCGTTCACTCCCACTGTACACAATCCCAATCCCCTTCCCGTTCACTCCCACTGTACACAATCCCAATCCCCTTCCCGTTCACTCCCACTGTACACAATCCCAATCCCCTTCCCGTTCACTCCCACTGTACACAATCCCAATCCCCTTCCCGTTCACTCCCACTGTGCACAATCCCAATCCCCTTCCCGTTCACTCCCACTGTGCACAATCCCAATCCCCTTCCCGTTCACTCCCACTGTACACAATCCCAATCCCCTTCCCGTTCACTCCCACTGTACACAATCCCAATCCCCTTCCCGTTCACTCCCACTGTACACAATCCCAATCCCCTTCCCGTTCACTCCCACTGTGCACAATCCCAATCCCAAACCCCTTCCCGTCCACCCCCACTGTACACAATCCCAATCCCAACCCCCTTCCCGTCCACCCCCACTGTACACAATCCCAATCCCCTTCCCGTTCACTCCCACTGTACACAATCCCAATCCCAAACCCCTTCCCGTTCACTCCCACTGTACACAATCCCAATCCCAAACCCCTTCCCGTTCACTCCCACTGTACACAATCCCAATGGACCCAAACCCCTTCCCGTTCACTCCCACTGTACACAATCCCAATCCCAAACACCTTCCCGCTCACTCCCACTGTACACAATCCCAATCCCCTTCCCGTTCACTCCCACTGTACACAATCCCAATCCCAATCCCCTTCCCGTTCACTCCCACTGTGCACAATCCCAATCCCCTTCCCGTTCACTCCCACTCTACGCAATCCCAATGGACACCATCCCGAGCCTGGGAAAATTGTGGATATTGCCAAAATACGATTCCCTGGTCACCCAATGGGGAATCGCTGATGTGGAGTGGCCAAATGAGCTTCAGGAGAGAGAAGCAGCACCGCCCACTGGTGGATGAGGAGTGGAACTGCAGGAAGAGCGATGAAGCCTTACTCCTAGGCCTTCGATTCAAAATGGCCACCGAATGGTAACCCAGACTTAACCTTTGAACTCCTGTGACGGCCTGACGGGAATGGAGGCACTGGGAGAATTGTAAATATTGGATTGGGATTGAGGGAGGGCCTCCAAGACTGTTGCCGAATTCGGCCAGGGCAGTGTTGAGGTATTTTTATACATGTTTCTACTCATTTCTCGATATAAATATCTGATTCTTATAACACTTTGTCAATGGGTTTTTTTTGCTGTTTTCTCCCACCTCATCTTCTGATGCACATCTCTTCCTCGGAGAGTTCAGAGACCCCAGGGGAGAGAGAGAGAGTGAGATTGGTGTCAAAAGAGAGAGAGAGA